>NW_025091265.1:1518048-1521823 GCF_001078395.1 Aspergillus udagawae | reverse complement strand
CTTATATACTATATAATCTAAAAATAAGGTACTAACCTCTCTTTCTAAGGATATGTTTATATATTAATAATACTATAATAATAAAAAGATATTCTTTATCTTTAAATTTCTTAATAAATTTTTTTAATTCTAATACTTTAATCTTAAGTAAAGTATCATAGTAGTATTAATTACTTATTCTATAATTAATATTAGAATAGATATACTATAGCTAATTATATTGTAGAATAATATTATATTATATAAGATTAGTAATCTAGAGAGAGATTAAGAATATTTTATTTATCTTTTTTTTATTTGTTATAATTACTTCTAAAGATAGTCTATTATATATCTTAGTTAGTATTTTATTAATAAGTTCTTTAGAAGAGAGTATTAAATTATTCTTAAATTAATATAAAATATGATTGTCTAGTTTTACAATCTATAAGTATATTTATTAATACTAATATTCTATTAATTTTAACTATAATATTAATTAATATAGATAGTACTAATAATTTAATATTATATTATATAATACTAATATTCTAAGGCTTTATTAAAGTTCCTATTTATAAGATAGGGACTTTTTTAAAGATTAAATTATATTTTTAATCATACTTCTTCAGATAATTTATAGTAAGGTAATCCAATATATTATATATCTCTATTTAGTCTATCTTAATTCTTAATACTATTATTTAGTCTATCTAGATCTATAGTATCTTATCTAATAGAAGTATTAGTATAATAATATAGTAACTAGTGACTACTCTTATTACTTAAACTATTATTATAATTCTATTATTAGTTAATATCTAATATAATAATAGTTAAAGGGATAACTATCCTCTCTTATATTTTAGTTATTATTTAAATTACTAAGATTTATACTATCTTATTACTTCTAAGCCTTAAGCTAAGTATTAATTAAGGTCTATATAGATATTACTATTATCTATTAAATTAGAGTACTAAGTTATCCTTTTATAAAGATAAGATGTAGCATAGCTTATTTAGACTATTAGGACCTTATCCTACTGTAGTTATAATTAAGAAATTAAGGATTAGGAATTAGTAGATCCTTCTCTTTATAAAAAAAGTAATATTCTTTTTTATAAAGTTTTTTACTATTATTAGATTATTTTTAATATCTATTCTCTTCTTAGGATATTTATTATTTTATTTACCTAAGAATTTATTAATATAATTAAGACTCTTTACTAAGTTTATTAAACTATTATTAAATTACTTTCTTTTTACTAAAGTATTAATTTAGCTTTATTAGAAATAATAATTATTATTTCTTAATTGTATTATAATAACTAGTTTCTTATCTCTCTAGTTAATAGATCTTCTTATATTAAGCTATAAGCTATTTAAGATGTTCTAATAATTAATTATAGCTAGATATATACTAGACCTCTATCTTTAGGTCTAATCTTATCTTTTCTATTGATTTCTTGATAAGGATACCTTCTTTACTATACTAAAATAAGAGGATAAGTCTAAAAATAATAAAAAGAATAAATTTCTAGTATCTCTAGAGTCTAAGAAATAAATTAGTTAATTTGATTTAGAATTATTATCTTTTATATACTATAAATCAAATATAAGTTATCTAGAAATACTAGAAAGCTATTAGATTTATCTTTATCTATTCTAGATTCTCTAAAATCCCTAGCTAGAATATCTATATAGTATTACTTAAAGTCTATTATATTATAGATTAGATCTAGAGCTATTCTATATCTAGATATAAAAATTTATAATATTGTATAGCTCTTAGATATCTATAAAGAAGATATAAATAGATCCTTAATACTCTAGTTAATAGAGCTCATATATAATAGTTTATTATTCTCTATATAGTTTAATATAATCTTAGAAATAAAAAAAATCCTTTAATTCTTTATAGTTAGGTTTATATCCTTTAAAATATCTATCTCTCTAGTTACTCTTAACTTTAGGATCTAGCTATAAAATAGTCTATAAGATCTTATATAAATATTTTTAATCTAATATTAATATATATTTTCTTATTATCTTAGATAGCTAGATTAATAAGTCTAAGCCCCTTAGGTTTCTCCTCTTACTAGATTAATATTATCTATAGGCTTTAAATAAGTTAGGCTAATAAAGCCTAGGTAAAGGGTATTATTAGAGGATTATTAGATATAAACTATAGTATAAATTTATTATTTTAGTTACTTATAGTACTACTATCTAGAGTTAGTTAGATATAATTAGAGATATAGTGTCTAATTTATTACTACTTAATCTTATATATAGATAGAACTTTACTAAGAGAGCTCCTAATTATTTAAAGGATAGAATTATCTATAACTATCCCTAGATTAATTAATAAGTATAGAGCTATTAACCCCTTAGATTCTATAGTTCTATTTTATTAATTAGTATATTATCTAGTAATTATAATAAGTAATCTATATAGAAGTAGTTTAAACTATAAGTAGGCTAGAGATTAACTACTTAAGGGGTTTCCTAGTAAGTAAGAGGTTATTAACTAGGCTAAAAGTTACTACTATAATTATAGTTTTTAATAGTATATAGATTTACTAAGAAATATATATATATTATAATAATTAGAATAATTAGTTTTCTCTAAGCTATTTATCTCCCCGTATTTCTATTCTATATGTGCAGAGTTTAGAGAAACTATTATCTAAGTAAGGGTGCAGCCCCTGATGGAGGTACACTGGCAGCTTGCCATATGATACAGGAGGTTGTCGTAACTTATAGTAGAATAGATTAGGAGTATTTAGTATAGATTTAAGATAGATAACTAATAGGACTAGGTAGATTTTCTATATAGAGGGCAGTTTAATATAGTATACTGATAAGTCTTCTAATATATTCTAATATAGAGATTATAGAATGGTCCTATATTCTATAATCAAAACTTATAAGTAGTCTACTTAGTTAGTAAGGAATAGCTGTAATATAGTTAAATATAGATATAGTTCCTAATATAGAATTTAACTGGTTTATATTTCTAATTATAGACCTCCTTTATCTATATAAATATATACTTTATAGCTTCTTTAGTATTAAGCTACACTAAGAAGTCTTACTTATATTTAATTAATTATTTTAAGGGCTGCTATAATTAGTGAGGATTAATATTAAAGAGTAGTTGGTATAGAATTACTTTTATAGATTTATTTAGTAATCTATTAATTATAAAAATAATGCTTAGTAAGTTAGTTATCTATTAAAATAGATAAGGTTATTTAATAGTAGTATAAGAATAATGTAGTATAACTTTAATAATCTAAGTAATATATTTCGTTCAGCTATTAGTTTATAGATAGAATATAATTAAATAAAGCTAGTATATCTTTAGTCTAGTAAAATAGCCTTTCTAGAAGTTACTTATAAGGATAGAATTATAGTTAAAGATAAAGAAATAAAATATTTCCTAATTATACTCTTAGAAATATTATAGAATACTAAATCTCTATTTCTTAGTACTCTATATTAACTTACTAGGGATAAGACTAATATATTTATTAAATCTATTAATGATAACTAATAGTTTGTTAATTATAAGTTTTATTATAGATTAACTATAATAGGTCTTTTAATCAAATTTATTTTTCTTTTAATAATTTTAAGTTCCCCCTCCCCTTTAAAAGAGGGAACTTACTACTATATTTAGCTATATATAGTGGATACTATATATACTATATATACTATATATACTAGTTATATTAGTTATTATTATTACCTCTATAGTCCCAGCTTCCACCTCTACTATTACTACTTCTAT
>NW_025091265.1:1514314-1515697 GCF_001078395.1 Aspergillus udagawae | reverse complement strand
AGTCTATATTTATACAGTCTAGCTAGGACTTTGTAAACTTAATATATATATTCTTCTATAGAGTTACAGATAACTAAAATATAGCTAGTATATTTACTAGGTTAAATAGTATAATAGTATATTTAAAATGTCTATATTTAATATAGAATATAGTTTTCTATTTATTATCTTTCTATATTTAGATTTAGTAATAAGTAATGTAATCAACCACTGAACCATAGATACCACTAAACTATGAATTTTCACTGTAAATCATCATATCTTTAAAGCTTTTAAACTGCCAGTATTATTAATTAGACTATCTACTAGTTAAATATATAGCTATTTATTAGGGTAACTTCTTCTAGTATATCTAATAATCTAGTGTTTACTATAGCATGGCAGAGCACACTAATAAGATATAAGTATAGACTTACTAACCTACTTATTAACCTACTAAATATAGTCATAACCTTCCTATATAAATATAAATAGATAATTTCTTAAGAAAGTATATTTTCTTACCTTCTTCTTTATTTTCTCCTTATTTTCAGTATAAAGAACCTTAATTTCCTATTAAAGAAGAAGATTTATATTTATTACTATCTATATGGCTCTTTTAAGATATTAGATATAAGCTATTAGATTATTAAATAGCTTTCTTTTCTAGATACTTCTTTATATACTATAGATCTTATAATTAAGCTAGCAAGAATTCTAAGAAGTTTAAAAAGTAGAGAAGATTAAGCTATTAGTAAGAAGTAGTAATATATTATTATATAAAGTTAAAAGATAATCTTCTTAAGAATCTAGTCTTTATCTAATAGCTTAAAAGCTACTTCTATAAAGCTATTATATATATTCCTTTAGATAAAGACTACTTTATATATAGAAGGATATAGATATAGAAAATTCTCTTTATTAATATAGTTATTCCCTACTACTATTATCCCTTTAATTAGCTTTCTATATATATATTTAAGTAGCCTAAAGACCCTAATATCTAAGGGTTAAAGAAGATAAGATATATATAGAGATATATAAAGATAGATAATTATATTCTTCTTATAGAAATTATTAAACTTAGTAGTTTAATAACTTAAATAGCTATTAAGTATGAGTAATTACTTTATACTAGTTAAATATAGATAAAAAAGGGATTAAAGACCTCCTTTAGTTACTTAAGGCCTATCTTATCTATTATCTAGCTATTTATACTATTAGTAAGCTTCTAGTCTAGAGAAAGATTAAACTCTTAATACTAAGTAGCTAAATACTTCTTCTCTTTTAGGATAATTATTAGTAGTATAGAAATCCTCTTTAAACTTATATACTTAATAATTATAACTTATTTATAGTTTCTCTAGATAACTCTATAAGGTCTCTCACTGCACTCTACTATAG
>NW_025091265.1:1503840-1510428 GCF_001078395.1 Aspergillus udagawae | reverse complement strand
TATATTAATTATTATTAAGATGATTAGATAAGATAGTTACTAAATATCTAATTTATCCATAATAATTCTAATATTCTATACTAGATATTATACCTATATAAGTATTTATAATAGGCTTTAAACCAGACCTATAAATTAATATTTTATAAAATACTAATAAGCTTAATTTAAATACTATAGAATATATATAAGATTTCTAAATTATATAAAAATTCCTAACTAGCTAATTAGAAGGAGTAAAGAATACTATAAAATTATATTATAATCAGATAGCTAGAGATAGATACTAGACTATAATTATACTTTAGATTAGACACCTTAATAGTCGAATAATTAAATAATTTTAAATACTTAATAATAGCACTAAAAAGATAGTTAATTTAATATATAGATTAGTTATAGACTTACTTAGCTTCTCTAATATAAGGCTTATAAAACCCTCCTTAATTATAATAAAGATAGGCCCTTATCTTAGCCTTATTCTTCCCTATAGAGTTCTTTATTATATATGTATATCTATACTTTTTTTATATAAGCATTAATAAAATCTAAAGCCTTATTAAAGCTATTAAAGAACTAATTAGTTAGAGAAGGCACTATAAAACTAATACTTTAATTCTTAGTAATTCTTAATAGTATTATTATTAGAGCTACTATAGTCTACTAAAGATAGACTAGGAGCAGCTATTTTAATATAATCTACTATCTTCTAAGGCTCTAGTATATTAAAACATAAAGTAATTAATTATATTATAATACCCTACTATTCTACTCTATAACTTAGCCCTAGCCCTAGTAATTATATAATTTAAGCATGCAGTCTAAATAATTACATCAAGGGGGTATACCATTAAGGTAGCAGGGTGTGTCTTTAAGCTAGAGGGGTGTGCCATTAATATAGGGGGGTGTGTCTATTGCGCGACCCTATTATTAATATATAATTTCATAAATCTAGAATCTTTCTAATATTAAGAATATTAATTCTTCTTTATATAGACTTCCTCCCTTTTATAATAAAGAAGGGAAATATATTAGTAAATATAAATTACTATAGTATAATATAAAGAATCTATATCAATAAATATCATAAAATATTAGAATTATAAGATAAGGAAATACTAAGTTATAAAAATGATAAAATTATAAGTAAAAGAATATATTAATAAAGCTACTAAATATAAATAAATAATTACTAAATATATATAAGAGACTATTTAATTTAAATAAGATATTATAAAATAAGAAAGATAAGATCTATAATTCTAAATTATTATTAGCTTAATCTATTAAACTAACTACTTAATGTAGAACTTATTATATAGAAATAACTATTAGAACTATAAATATAAGCTAAAAAGTAATAAATATAATAATAAAGCTATAGAATAATAAAGAAGAACTAATACTATTAAATTAATTAAGAAATTATATTTTGCTACTATCTTAATAATATTAATAAGAGGAGAGAAAAAAGAGAATTTAATCTATACTATATTTATCTCTATAGGTTACTAAGTATTCTATAACTTAGTATTTAGTTCTTCTTACTTAGATAATATATAGTTATTTACTCCCTTCATACTGATCTGACTAGTTAATATCAGCCTTTTAGGACTGATCTTATAATTAGATTACTATTACTATCTTAGACTACTTAGTCTATAATAATATATATCTTAACTATAACCTAGAGAAGCTGGGAAATTAGAAGAGAAATTATTTAATAAGAAATTAGCTATTACATAAAAAGGGTAATTAGGCATTAAATATCTAGTATAATTTAGGGAATAGTTTAGATTAGAGCTATTATAAAATCTCATCTAAGACTATCTAGCTTAAGAAAACTAGCTATAAAAATTTTTATATAGAGTATTTGAAGCTACTAACTATAGAGGAAGATAATAAAAAAGTAATATATTAGTAGATTTATTAAATTAGTTTATATATTTTTTATTAAGAATTTAGATAAACTATATAATAGTTATCTTATCTAGTTTATTAAAAAATTACACTATATTTATAATATTAAAGGGAACTTAATTTCTTCTTTATTATATTATTTAATAAAAGGATATAATTAATATTATATATAATAAAAAAGATCTCTTAATAATAATATTTATAATTATATAATAAGTATTATCTAGTCTCTATCTTACTTAGCTTAATAAGAGTTTAAAATTTCTTTTTAGAGGCTATATACTAATCTTTAATATTAATAAAATATATAAGACTGACTATATCTAATAATATTATCTAATTTAGAGTTTTATCATTTTCGGGCCTCTTTATAAAAGTAGATATTAAGATTCTACTAATCTCAGTAATTTATTCAGACTATATAGCTACTTAGAGATAATTAATAAATATTATAATTAATTAATAAAATATTTTATTATCTTTATTAATTGTCTCTCTACCTCCCTATAAGAAAGATATATTAGGATAAAAAAAATCTATGTATTAGTATTAGTAGTAAGAAGTTTTTAGATCTATCTAATAATTATTTTACTACCTAATTATTACTCTCCAGGGAATTTATATAAGAGATAAGAAATTACTAGTTATCCTGAAGGAAGTCTAACTACTGCAGAAATCCTTATATAGTTATAGAGAGTATAGCTTAGATATAAATTTAAATATCTAAAAAATAAATATATTAAGAATCTTTTTAGTACTATAATAGAAATATAATTTTATAATTATATCTATATTTAGATATTTTATAAATCTATATCCTATCTCTTTAAATAACTAGAGTTATATAGTAGTTAAGATAAGCTATAAATTAATTTTATCTATTATATAAGTAGTAGATAACTAGTCTATAATNCTCTTTAAATAACTAGAGTTATATAGTAGTTAAGATAAGCTATAAATTAATTTTATCTATTATATAAGTAGTAGATAACTAGTCTATAATAATATTTTAATATAAAGATAATAGTTTAATAAGCTATATAGTTATAATAATAACTTAATAATAATTAGTAGGTTTAAGTAGAAATAATGGAATACTATGCAGAATTCAAATAAACTATTAATAGGATAAAATGAGGGAAATAAACTCTTAATATAGAGAAATAAAATATAATGTTTAGAAATTAAGGTAATACTTAAATAGATTTAATGAAAGAAAGGTTGAAAGTTGATAAATGTAAGGTATTTAATGCTTTTAATGATAAGTGTGAGGGTAAAGGTTGCTAATTAAGCTAAATCCTGAGCTATTAATTAAGCTGACTTCCTTTTAGGAAAGTATTCAACAGGAAGCAATAAGGCTCTGAGTGAGTAGAGAAGATCAACAGACAGGGGTAAATCACTATGCTGTAATATTACTTTGCAAATAAGGTATTAAGTCGAGAGAGATGAAAATATGATTGATAAGACCTAATCACCTTCCTAGAAGGCCCAGGGACATGCTACTAAATGGTAGGGCCAACCTATTATGGTATGGGGAAGATGGTTGTTCATTTTAACTATTGCTAACATTGATAAACAACATATGTGCATGTGATTGTTGGACATACACCAGGTACTCTATATAGCTATAAAGTCTAAGCTACTACTCTTAAAGTCTCTTTAGAAGTCTTATAGGTAGGAGGGAATATAAAAATACTACTAATAGTAGTAAAGTATTATCTATATCTTATCTACCTTTTTTATATACTTCTTATATCCTCTTAACTAGATAGTATATATATCTCTATAGTTAGTATACTTATAAAGCTCCTAGTTAGTAATTATAGTTTATTAAGGGTAGTCCTAGGTCTTATAGCTACCTATATAGCAGCTATAGATAGTTTTATTAGAATAGATACTTCCTATATATCTATATTATTAGTAGTTCAAGCACTTGTAGATATAAGTAGACTAGGTATATAGGACTATAGTTAGTATTATAGAATTCTAGATAGTATTTTTAGCAATAGCCTTATTTATAGCCTAGGGGGTTAAAAACTTAATTACTAAAGTAAAAAATTTCTTATTAGCTAGTTTATTAGTTAACTAGATAAGATAAATAATCTTTATAATATCTTTCTATATATATATATATTTTCTATTAAAATCTAATTAGCTATCTACTTTACCCCCTAGGGGTTCTTTAGGTTACTAATAGATTTTATCAAAATATTATATAACTATACCCTAGATAAATATGTAGATTATAGCACCCTTATAGAGGATACTAGCCTAGAAGAGATAATAGTAGATAATCTTTATTTTCTAAGTAGAATAAAGACTAAGACAAGTTACCTAATTTTAGCTAGCAGGCTATAATAAACTATATAGTAGTAAGTATTATAATTATAGTAGCTTTAAAGGCCTTTATATAGGCCTTTTTAGAATAGTTTTTTTATTTTTACTATATATAGGTAGTAGAAGGTCTTAACTATATCTATATTAGATAGTTTTATAATAATTTTATAAGTCCTTACTAAGCTTAGAGAGGGTTGCTCTAACGTAATCGGTAAGCGAGCGGATCACGCAACCGAGCGGATCACCAAACGCGATTTGACCTCAATTTCAAAAGCTGCAGTATTCAGCCAGCCACCATGCCACCAAAAGCGCGTATAAACTCAAAAAATTCAGTTGAGCAGGAGGGAAGGGTTTTACTTGCAGTATCATCTTTAAAAAAGAAGGAAATCCTCAATATTCGTGAAGCGGCACGTGTCTATAATGTGCCTTATACTACCCTCCAGCGGCGCCTAAAGGGTCATACTTTTCGAGCTGAACTACGCGCAAATGGCCATAAAATGACTCAGAATGAAGAGGAATCACTTATTAGATGGATTCTATCTATGGATCAACGTGGAGCGGCTCCCCGACCGTCCCATGTACAAGAAATGGCGAATATCTTGCTTGCACAGCGTGGTTCAACTCCTACCCAGACTGTTGGACAGAAATGGGTATATAACTTTATTAAACGGCATGATGAGATCAAAACCCGATTCTCAAGGCGCTATAACCACCAGCGTGCTAAATGTGAAGACCCAAAGATCATCCAAGAATGGTTTAATTGTGTCCAGATCACTATAATGCAGCATGGGATTGCACTGGAAGATATCTATAACTTTGATGAAACTGGCTTTGCAATGGGCTTAGTAGCTACTGCTAAGGTAGTTACAAGAGCTGAGATGCTTAGTCGGCCCTTCCTTGTCCAGCCAGGGAACCGCGAATGGGTTACATCTATAGAGTGTATTAACTCTACTGGCTGGGTGCTTCCACCATGCATTATCTTCAAGGGAAAGGTCCATATTGAGGGCTGGTATCAAGATATGGCCTTACCAGCTAACTGGCGGATCGAGGTTAGCGAGAATGGATGGACGACTGATCAGATTGGATTACGATGGCTTCAGAAAGTCTTTATTCCTGCAACTACCAGTCATACAACTGGTAGATATCGACTATTGATTCTTGATGGCCATGGGAGCCATCTAACACCTCAGTTTGATCAAATCTGCAGTGAGAATAATATTATTCCACTCTGCATGCCTGCACATTCATCACATCTCCTTCAGCCTCTGGATGTTGGCTGTTTCTCTCCACTAAAGCGTGCATATGGCCGCTTGATTGAGGATAAGATGCGACTTGGTTTTAACCATATTGATAAGCTTGACTTCCTTGAGGCCTATCCGCAGGCTCGTACAGCAGTCTTTTCATCAGAAAATATTAAAAGTGGCTTCTCAGCAACTGGATTAATACCACTGAATCCAGATCGGGTGCTCAGCCAGCTGAATATCCAGCTTCGAACCCCTACACCACCAGGGAGCCAATCAACTGATTCCATGCCAAAGACGCCTTATAATCTTAAGCAGCTAAAAAAGCAGGAAACCACGCTTAAGAAGCTACTTAGGGAGCGTACATATAGTCCTCCTACCCCTACAAAGGCTGCGCTAGATCACATTATCAAAGGGTGTGAGATGGCAATAAATAATACTATCCTTCTTAGAAAGGAGGTTCAGGATCTACGTGCTGCACATGAGAAGCAGCTTCAAAAGAGGACGCGATCTAGGAGGCAGATAGAAGCTACAGAGGGATTCTCTATCCAGGAAGGGCAGGAGTTCATTCAGCACAGGAATCAGGCTGATGAAGCTATCCCATCTATCCCTAGAGAGCAGGTAGTGGATGCAGAGCAACGCCCTCAACGGGCCCCCCCACGCTGCAGCGACTGCCATATTCTAGGCCATAAGCGATTGCAATGTCCGCAGCGCAAGAATAACTAGATTTAGTAATATAATCATGTTTTAGGGGTTGAAAATAGCTTCAATTTCGGCCGCGGCCAAAAGTCCATGGTTTGGTGATCCGCTCGGTTGCGTGATCCGCTCGCTTACCGATTACGTTAGGGCTATTAGCTAAGCTATATAATATAACGTAATCAACCACCGAGCGACGAATACCCCCGAGCGACGAATTTTTGCCGCTTCTAATACTAATTTGAAGCTTTTCAACCACCAACATCATTAGACTTGACTATCTAGTAGCTGAATATATAGCTATATATTAGGACAATTCCTTCTAGTATGTCCAATAGTCCAACACGCACTGCAGCGTGGTGGAGCCCGCTGACTAGGTATAGGTGTAGGCTCA
>NW_025091265.1:1499926-1502305 GCF_001078395.1 Aspergillus udagawae | reverse complement strand
ATGTAATCCTCCGGTTATATCGTGTGCGAAGGGCTGGATGGCGTTTAATAAACTTATATGCCCAGTTGACACCAATGGTTGCGGTAGGATCCTGTGTACGCTCATGGAGTAATATCTGCGCCATTCCACGTAGGAACTCTGGTCGAATTGAAAAGCCCCGTTTATCTGCATCTAGTAGACGCTTGGTAAGAACTTCTTCTTCCAGAGCTGTTAATTTATGGCCATTGGCACGTGTTTCTGAGCGTGGTTTTCTTCCATTGAGGCGAGCGCGAAGGGTAGGCTCAGGCACGCTAAAGGTCTCTGCAGCGCTTAGTACTGACTTAATTTTTTTATTCTTAATGGCTGCAATTGCCATTTGTATCCGATTTTCTTGAGATAAAGGCATTTTTAATAGTGGTGATGATAAAAGAACGCATTAAAGAAAGGAAGTGGTTGACCCAGGGAGAAATTCGTCGCTCGGGGGTATTCGTCGCTCGGTGGTTGATTACGTTAGTTATATAGGTAGGAGGTAATGCACCTGTAGCTATCTATATATATAATTAGATCTTACTAGAAAGTAAAAGAGATTAAGTAGTTAAGGTATTTTATATATAAGACTAGCTATAAAAGTCTAATATCAACTGGTTAGATCAGTTTGAAGGAAGTAAATAACTATATATTACCTAAGTAAAGAGAACTAATTACTAAGTTATAGAATGCTTAGTAACCTATAGAGATAAATATAATATATATTATATAATCTATATATATAGTAGTATTATAATTTACTAGAGCTGTTAATAATTATTTTTTTTCTTTATAGACTTTATTCTTAAAGCTATAATACGTCTTGAATTAGTAATATTAAAGGCTTTATTTATTTTAGATTATTATTATCTTCTCTAGTTAATTATAAATATAGAAGTAGGCTTCTTATTGTTTAATATATTCTATTACTATTATAGATTATAGTATTTATTTGTATTTATTGGATATAGATTCTGTATATTATACTATAATAATTCTATTTATTAATATATTTCCCTTTCCTATTATAAAAGGGAGGAAGTCTATATAAAGAAGAATTAATATTATTAATATTAGTAAGACCCTAGCTTTATAGAATTCTATATATTAGTTATCCTTAGATAAAATTTAAGATCTAAGCTATAAATACTAGAACTACTAGTCCTCTAAGGGCTATATATAGTTTTTATATATTATAAAGAAGTAGAAGTATATAAAAATAATTATTTTTATTCTCTATATTATTACTATCTTACTTATATTCTACTAATATTCTATATATTTATAGTTTTTACTATAGATTTTTCTTTATATTATTGTTATATCTTATAAAATTTAATTAAATTTACTCTTTTTTAATAATTTTAAGTTAAATTTATCTTTTTAGTTTAAATTTAGAGTTATATAAATCTTTCTTATATATATTTTTTATAATAGCTATAGATATTAAAATATAAAGTATAGTATATTAAGATAGCTTTTAAGATATCTTCTTCTCTTTAAAAGAAGGAGCTTACTACTATGCTTAGCTATATATAATAGGTATTATATATATTAGTTATACTAACTATTATTACTATCCCTATAGTCCTAGCCCCTACCCCTACTATTACTACTATTATTACTACTCCTATTATTACTATCTTTATAGCCCTAGCCTTTATAGCACTATCTCCCTCTTCTAAGAAATTTATCATTTTATTACTATAGCTAATATTACTCTTCTTAGCCCTAGGATCCTCTATAGTTTACTATATTCTAAGCTAACTTAGATTTTAGGTAGTATATAGATTAGATAGATAGAAGGATATAAAGGTATAGCCTTTATATTATTTTTTTATTTCTATTATTAGTAATTAAATTATTATAACCTTTTTCTATATCTTTTAGATTATTGATATATACTGCTTATAAATTATAGATTTTTAGAAGTAAATAGTATTTAAAAGCTATAATATTAGTAATATATTCTTTTAGTTCCTATATATTATTAGAATCTAGCTACCCTATCTACTTAACTAAATATTAATATTTTCTATAATATAGTTAATTATCTAGAATCTTTTCTACTTACTATTCTTAATGTCTATCTAGTTTAACTAGTATTTACTTTTATCTTTTTATTTAATTATTAGTCTATAGATAAAATACTATTAATATATAGTATTTGGTAGCTAATAGATAATATAAGTTAGACTAAAATACTAATATAAAGAGGGACTCTTATTAAATAATAAATTATAAATATATAATTCTTAAATCTAATAAATCTATCTTTAGATCTTAATTAAGGTAAGTAAACTTACTATTTCTAAATTATCTTTATTATCCTATATAGTACTTTAGTATATTTTAGATATTTTACTTATACCT
>NW_025091265.1:1496825-1498725 GCF_001078395.1 Aspergillus udagawae | reverse complement strand
ATTATCTTCTATATACTATGGTATATAAAGTAAATAATGTTAGTAAGCTCCACTGGAAATTACTACTTTATTAGGTAAAGTTGAGTTTCTAGCCTATATGTATATACACCCTATCAAATATATATATACACACAATGATATCTTAAAATTTAGTATAATTACTACCTACCTTAATAACTGCACAGCACCTTTTAGGTATAGATTTTAGTAGATCTTATAGAAAATTAGATAGAATAGCATCCTAGGCCTCTCTAAGGGCTATCCTAAGCTTAGATAGAGTTATATATCTAGGGAAATTTATCTAAAGATAGTTCTTTATCTAATTCTATACCATCTTAATAAGATGGAGATTAGGTAAGAAGGGGGGCTATCTAACTATATAGACTTTATTTCTCTTAAGCTCCTAGATAGTAGATTAAGTATTATAGCCTGGAGCACTATCCTATACTAGTTAAAGATAAGGATAATGATAGATATACTCTATTATAAGAGGCACTATATATTAAATATAGCTTTAAGTATTAATTATATCTTATTCCTTCTTCTAGAATACTATAGGGCCTTTAGTAGTTTTATAAAATAAGCCCTAAAATATCTATCCTATCTTACATAGGTACTATTTAATAATATAGTCTTCATAGAAGACCTCATCCTTATAGTAAATAACCTATATATATATATAGTAACCTAGATTTACCTAGATTTTATTAGTCTATAGTATAGCTCCCTATTAACTAGGAGACTAGTTAAGGTACTCTTATACCTAGAGGAGTTATTTCTACTTATTCTTAGAAGATAGTAGTAGTTTTCTTTAAGTAATATATCTTTAATAGCCTCTAGAAAGTAAGGCTAATTAGATTACCTATTAAGAATAGTCTAGGTTAAAATATAAGAGTAATTCTCTATAAGGTATCTTACATACCTTAATAAGGTAATAAACCCTATAAGATAGTCTATCTCCTTATCTTTTATTACTAACGGCCAACTAGACCTTTTAGAAGGGGTAGGGTGACTAGCCTAGCAGGCTAGCTAGACCTAATATATAGAAATACCTAAGTTTTTTATAATATCTTTATATTTTATATTTAGTGAGTGTAGAGTTAGGATTTATAGGCACTTATCTCTAGTTAGCTAAAAATAAGGAGGTATAGAAGGAGTTATATTACTATATAGATATTTAGTAAAGAATTAATATTAATAGTTATAGTCTACTAGATATCCTTAAATAATATTAACACAGAGTTCATCCTAATTCTATATAGTTTGGTGACCCACCATACTAACATTACTTACTCAACATACCAGAGTAGTAATATTATTACTTAATATATTTTACTATAGCTAATATTTCTTAATTATATATATTATAGTAGATTTCTACTTCTTATATTTTTTATAATTAGATACTATTATCTATTATCTTACAACTAGATAAATATACTAGTTATTATAATCTATTTGAAGTATTAGATTTAAAATAGCTTTTTCTTATTAGATTAAAATATTATAGTATTTCTGAAGTAAAGATAAATTATTATTTTAATTCTTTAAATATCCTTTTAAATTCTTTAATATTCTCCTTCTCTTTTTAGAGATTATTAAATATATTATTTTTTAACTACTATAAATATATCCCTTTATTAAATTAGTTAGGGATATAGTAATTTTAGAATAGTATTTAATAAATTTTTAGTAAAAGTTTATAAAGCCTAGAAATTATTATATATTATAGATATTTAAAGATTCTAACTACTTTGTAATAATAGTAGTAATATAACTTAGTTCTATTTTAATATCTTTTATACTAATATTAAACCATAAAAAGTTAATTTCTATAATATAGAATTTATATTTATAGAGCCTAGTTAAGACTTTCTAAACTTATATATATGCTTCTATA
>NW_025091265.1:1494296-1495304 GCF_001078395.1 Aspergillus udagawae | reverse complement strand
TAGATTACTTATAGCCTAGTTTATATATAACTAGAATATAGCTAGTATATTTACTAGGCTAAATATATTTAAAATATTTATATCTAGTATTAAATATAATTTTCTATTCATTATCTTTCTATATTTAGATTTATTAATAAGTATCATAGAGATCTAGCTTAGTATAAATCTTAGTTTTAGATAATTAGGGTATTAGCTTATTTATAAGTAGTAATAGATAATAATTTTTTATTATAATTATATCTAAATCTTAATAATTAATATAGAGTTAGAGACTACTATCTTTCTTAAGTATAAATAATATTTAAATATCTGTAGGGCTTTTATATAATTTTATCTATCCTTTCTATAGATATTCTTTAATATAATATTAAAGAATATAAAGTTCTTTTTATAATAAAAAATATAATAACTTATAAGATAGTAGTATATTTACTTATTATTTACTAAAGATATCTATAAATTTTATATATTCTATAAGTAGTATCTTCTTAGATATATTTATAGTAGCTCTTAGTCTTATAAATTTTTCTATCCCTATAGATTTAGCTCCTATATAAAATAATACTATATAGACTTATAGTTCTTCTATAGCTATAGTAGCTAATATAAGCTAGCTTATTTTTTTTATTATAGAACCCTATATAGTAGTACTATATAAGCTCTATCTAATTAATATCTAGATTAATAACTTATAGTTACTTTAGATCTAGAATAAGATTATATTTAATTATATTAACTACTTCTATAGCTGGTAAATAAATTTAGATATTTCTTATATGACTTAATTTTAACTTCTAGGTTTCTCTAGTTATATAATATTATCTTATATCTATTGATAGCTTTTACTAGTTATAGTAGATATTTTTTATTAGATAGGAACTTGGTTATCTATTATTAATTAATATATAGTATTAGTAGTAACTTTCTTTAATAAGAATACAAATAAGATAGATTAATATTTTATTATCATTAGGGTCTTTCTTAATACCTAATATTATAGTAGTA
>NW_025091265.1:1490583-1492411 GCF_001078395.1 Aspergillus udagawae | reverse complement strand
TATAGTAAGAAAAGAAAAGGAAAGTACTATATTATCTTATTAGATAATAATAAGGATAATAATACTATAGATATTAATATTCTAAATAAATTAATAAAATATTATAATTGATTTATAGAGTAGTATTTTATATAAGATATAAATAAACTATTTATTATTAATAATAAGATTCTTATGAAATATAATCTATCTAATAATATACCTACTAATAAGATAATTTAGCTAGCTTTACTCTAGAAGCTTAGAGTTACTACTATTAAGATTAATAAAGATACTATAGTATATCTATAAAGTAAACTAGTAATTACGTTATAGTATACTCTTATAAAGATAACTAAGTATAATAATAATACTATATTTAGTTACTAGGTTAGGAAGGCCTTATAATAGGTAGAGAATATATACTTTAATCTTTTAGAGGTAGATTAAACTCTAATATTAGATTAAAATCTAGGTAACTAGAAACTAGCTAATATATTTACTAGGCTAAATAATATATTTAAAATATTTATATCTAGTACTTAAGGTATTTTCTTTTTTTTTTCTATTTTTTCTTTTATATTCTAGGAATTATTACATATCTAATAAATAATTATATAGTATATTACATATTAATAATTGTAACTAGTTATATTGAAGAACTATCTTCCCTATACTATAATTAAGCTGGCTATACTAATAACCTTCTATTACCTATACCTATAATAAATAAGTACTAGAAAACTAAAGAGCTTAATTACTTTTAATTTAATATACTAGAAGATACTAGTATTAAGTAGTATAATATAAGCCTATTATTATATAAAGATATAAATTTATTTACTAACTATATAAAAGATATAATTAATTATAAAGATAAACCCCTTACTAAGATAAACCTATAAGTAAGTCTTTAAGATACTATATTAGATTAATTTATAAGTAAGCTTATTAAGTCAGAAAAATAGTCCCTTTATATACTTCTATTAGTAAGGATAGCTACTAGAGCTAGTTAAATATTTTATACTATATATTATTAATATTTTAGTTAAATTATAGTCCCTTTTTTATAAATATAATAATATCTAAAATAACTAAATACCCTATATATTTACCTAGGAAGTTATTCACCATGCCTAAGCTACTTATATTATAGATATATTTAATTAGATTACTATAATATAGACCTACCTTAAACTATACTTATAATATAATATTCCTAAACTAGTATATCCTAATAACTATCTTATCCTAATTCCTTAAGTAACTTGAGTCCTATACTAGTATATAGAAAGATTCTACTAATAGTTACTAGAAGGATTATAATAAGGGTAATAAGATATACAGTAAACCTAATTACTATTAATCTTAGAGTAGGATATAAGGTGATTCCTAGCCTTAAGAATATTTAACTAGAATAGAACTAACTAACTATATACTTCCTAGTATAGCTATAGGTAACTATAGTTAACCTATAGACTACTCTATAATATTAATACTAATCATGGCTGTAGGCATCCCTATTTATCTAGTAAATATAGTAGTACTAGTATCCTTAGCAGTCTACCACCTTAAGCTAGGGTTATTATTTTTATGGGTTAGGCTAGGTTCTCCTATCTTTTAAACCTAACAAAGTAGATTTAGGTTGTAGATTTCTAGGGCCTAAACCCAGCCTATAACCTAATAGGTTAACTATCTAGAACCTACTAGGTTCTATTCTACTATAGAGGTTATTCCCACCTACCTAATCTAGTTAGTATAGGCTAGGTTAGCCCATGAACCTGCTAAGCAATATTTAATATATAAAACTATACTAATATCCAAAGAATATAAATATAAATAAGTATTA
>NW_025091265.1:1487251-1488858 GCF_001078395.1 Aspergillus udagawae | reverse complement strand
GCTCTCTACTTCTACTTTATTACTACTAATAAAATTATCTTATCTAAGCTTAATTAGGTATATAATCTAATACTATATTTAATATAGAAATCTAACTTAAATTAGATTTAGTTTAAGTATTTAGATAAATTATTTAACTTTAAGGTAAAAATCTTTAGAGATTTATTATTAAAAGTTTTAGGGGTAGATTTAGGCTATACTAATACTACTTTACATACTAAGAGAGTATAGTATTCTGTATTTATTATTTTTCTCTATTAGTAATAATTATACTAATAATATACTTAATTAGAATCTACTTAGTCTTCCTAATATATATATTAATAGAATCTCAAATCTTCTATTAATAACCATCTTTCAGAAGAGTAGTATAATATATAAGATCTAGAGACTTAATTTTTTAAAGAGTTATTAAATATAGAATTCTACTAGCTTTTTAAGAATCTATAGAACTATCTATCTAGATCTAAGGTATCTATTATAATAGTTATAGATTATAATTACTAATAATATTTTAGAGCTAACTATAAAAGTTCTTAAGTATATAATATACTAGTTTAACTATTAGTAGAAGTATTTTAAGATAGCTAAAAAGGCTTTATAATACTTTAACTAGACTAAGAAGATTTAAGAAGTAATTTTAAAGAAATTTACTTTTACTTTAAAAGAGAATGATCTATAACTCCTTAGTTTATAAAATTTAGAACTAAGTCTAAGATAAGCTACTATAGAAAGATAGTAAGTTAATAAAAGCTATAAGTAAGGAATCTAACTTAAATTAAATTTAAATTAATTCATTATAGTTAAATATCCTACTAAATAATAAAATAAATATAAAGATATTACTATATTAGATTCTAACTATCTATAGAATAAATAGAGAATATATATAGACTATTTAAATAAGTATACCCTAATAATAGACGCTTATAGCTAGGGCATAAATCTTAATAATTAAAATAAGGATTTATTAGTCTTCTAAATAATATTAATAACTACTAAAATAAGGAGATTAAGTACTATTCTAATTTTATTAAGAAAAAGTATTAATATCCTTATATATATCTAAAAAGAGAAATTAGAAGCTTTTATAAAACTTTTAAAAATAATTATTAAAGATTACTAGTGCTCCCTAGAGTGCTATAGCCTAGATATCTACTAAACTAACTTTAAGATTAATTTCTATACTATCTTCTATAATAACTTTTATAGTAACTCCTTTAGTAACTTCTGCAGCTAAGACTATATCTAAAGAAGACATAGATAAGGAGAGTAAGGATAGTAAGGATAGTAATAATATTATAGATACTATATATAAGAGACTAAGAAATAATAATAGTAGTAATAATAGTAATAAGAAGAGATAAAAATCTAAATCTAGTTAGATTCCTATATCTACTAGTATAAGGAGGTTACTTAGAGATATAATAAGATTTACTTAGAAAAATAGTATTAGTAAGTATAATAATAAGAGCCTAAAATTCTATTATTTGCTAGTATAATAATATAATAATAAAGACCTAGAATCTAAAATATAATATAATATAACTTAAGTTAGATTATAATTTCTATAGTAATTAAATTACATTCTTTATATAATAATAAAG
>NW_025091265.1:1476265-1485707 GCF_001078395.1 Aspergillus udagawae | reverse complement strand
AAAGTAAAGCTATTAGATTTATTAATTTACTAGAATTACTAAAGATATAATCTTCTATCTAGCTATTATTAAAGATAGATTCTTAGTATAATAAAATACTCTATAGAGATAATACCCTAGAATCTTAATTAGAATAGATAATTACTAGAATTCTAGACTATAATAATTAATAAGCTATATAAAAGACTATAGACCTAGAAATAATAGAAATTCAAATAATAACTATTAATTAGAATCTAAAAGTAAAAATATTGATATTTCTTTTATAGAGAATACCCTAGAGTATATATAATAGGTATAAGAAATATAATTATTAGCTAAAGTATTATACTAAATTATAGATTTTTAAGAAATTAAAAAATTAAGTCACCTTATACTATATATTATAGTAATATTAGATATTAAAGAAAAATTTGATAATAGTAAATTATTAATCTTTCTTATTTATATTTTTATTAAAAGAACCTACTACTAATACTAAATATTAATTATTAATAAAATAAAATAAATATTTATTAACTAACAATAAGTAAAGGAATTCCTATCTAATATAAATTATCTATCTTAATTAATAAAAGATATTAATAGCTATAATATAATCTTATATAGCTAGAGAAACCTAGAAGTTAAAATTTCTAACTAGTTATATAAGAAATATCTAGATCTACTAACTAGCTATAGAAGTTGTTAATATAATAATCTTATTTTAGATATAGACTAGCTAGAAGCTACTAATCTAGATATTAACTAGATAGACCTTATCTAATACTACTATATAAGGTTCTATAATAAGAAAAATGAGCCTAATATTAAGCTTATATAACTACTATAGCTATTGTGGTGGCACCACGTGATGATGGCTGCCTATTGCTTGTATCTCGATGGATGTACCTTATAAGGATCATCGATCAGTTAATGGAACACTATGCATGACGCACTACCACCACAGCTATAGAAGAACTATAGGCTATATAATATTATTTTATATTATGTTCTATATCTATAGATATAGAACAATCTATAAGACTAAGAGCTACTATAAGTATATTTAAGGAGATATTATCTCTAGAATATATAGAATTTATAAATATCTTTAGTAAAGAATAAGCTAGTATACTACTAGTAAGTACTATATATAATTATATAATAGATATTAAAGAAGGTACCTAGCTACCTTATAAGCTACTATATTTATTATTATAGGAAGAACTTTATATTCTTTAAAATTATGTTAAAGAATATATATAGAGAGAATAAATAAGACTATTTAAAAAGTCTATAAATATTTTAATATTATTTATATTAAAGAAGGATAATAGTTTTTAATTTTTTATTAATTATTAAGGCCTAAATAAAATTATAATAAAAAACAATTATTTACTACTGCTTATAAGTAAGCTAATAGACTAATTATTTAAAGCTAAAATATATATATTAAGTAAGATCTCTAAGATAATATAATCAACTACCAAACCATAGATACCACTAAATTATGAATTTTCACTACTTCCCCAAATTATTTAAATATATAAGTATCAATACACACCATCCCTATTAATTTTATATAAATATCTTAATCTAAAGAGGCCTATATATAAATAACTATTTCTATATATAAAAATTAAAAAATTAAATTAAAATTAAAAGCTACTAAGATATTTAGGATGCCTAAATCTACCCTTTATAAGTAGCTTAGTAGGGTTAAACTATATATAGAAATATATATAAATAGCTATAAAATAATAGTTATTAAAGAGAAATCTTTTATTAAGTATCTCCTAGATATAGATAAGTAGGCGTTCTTAATTTAGCCTAAGTTTTTATATAGAATAGTATAGATTCTACTATAAATATATAATTATAATCCTACTACTATCCTTAGTATTAACTAGATATATAAGTTCATTAAATATCATCTAGAGCTATATATAAGATATAATTAATATATATCTTATTAGTATATAAGGCAGGAGGATCTAAATATTATTAAATAGTAGTTTAAAACTATATATAAAGCTATCTAAKAGTATAGTATATATAAAGATAATATCTAGAACTTTAATAAGATTAATTTTATAATAAGACTCTATACTATATTTAGTAGGTTAATAAGTAGGTTAGTAAGTCTATACTTATATCTTATTAGTGTGCTCTGCCATGCTATAGTAAACACTAGATAGATTATTAGATATACTAGAAGAAGTTACCCTAATAAATAGCTATATATTTAACTAGTAGATAGTCTAATTAATAATACTGGCAGTTTAAAAGCTTTAAAGATATGATGATTTACAGTGAAAATTCATAGTTTAGTGGCATCTATGGTTCAGTGGTTGATTATGTTAGTTCTCCTAGCTTAGGTAATATATAGTTACTTACTCCCTTTATACTATAATCTAATTAGTTAATATTAGACTTTTATAGCTAATCTTATAGTTCTAATTACTCTTTAAAACCTAATTAGCCTATTAAAATACTATAAAAATAATAATTAGTACTAGATCATTATCTAGAATACTAATCTAGTATAATAAGTTAACCCTAGCTATAGAAAGGGTAGTTTAAATAATCTAAATTTAAAAAGAATTAACTAATTTTATAAAAATAATAACTAATTAACTAGATAATAGTTAGAATAATATCTATCTACTAAGTACTAATAACTAATATATCTCTAAAAGAATAAAATAATTAACTATATTCTTAATCTAACTTTTAAATAATAGAAAAGAAGAAATAATTAATAAATATTATCTCTAATAAAGATAATAAGATAATTTATAAATTACTAAAGAAGGAATAATATCTTAAGTAAAAATTATAAAATATAGAAATTTAGAAGTATATCTAGAAGAAAAAAACCTAACTATAAAAAATCTAAAATAAACTCTTTAATAAAGAATCTACATCTCCTATCTACTAGAGAGTTAATAATATGAATAGATAAAAAAATATAGAATACTAGGCTAATACTAGAGCTAACTATAGAAATTAAAGTAAAAATTACTAGGCTAGAAAGACTAAAGAAATTAGTAAGTATTAAGTAATTTATTATATATTCTATATAAGAATATATTACCTTCTTTAACTATCTAGAAGTATATACTTTAAAAAATACTAGGATTAATTTAAAAATAAAGAAAACTATATTTATATAGCCTCTACCTAATTTATAGATATATACTATAATAAATAATAGACTTAATGTAATCCATAACCAAGCAGCACACCCAACTAAGTGGTATATAATTTTACCTATCTTAGCTCCTTCACCCCTAACTTACTTAACAGAGCTAAAAGTCTATTATTATACCTTAAAAGATTGCTAATTCTATTATTAAATTAGAAAGTTGAATACAGCTTGCATTACAAGCATTTAAAAATAACTAGTTTAAAAGTATTCATGCAGTAGTAACAGTATATAATATTTCCTACTGCACACTTACCTACTGAATTAATGGTTAAAAATCATGGGCTAATATATCAGTGAACTACTAGAAACTTAGTAATCTTAAGGAAATATCTTTAAAGAAATAGATTCTTAATATAAATAAGTATAGCTTACTACCTACCTATGCTATTATATATAAGATGGCAGATCTATTACTTTCTTAGTAGAAATCAGGCCTGACTACTAGAAAGAACTAGGTTGGGAACTTTATCTAATAGTATAATAATCTTATATCTAAATATACCCATAAATATAATTACTAGCATGCAAAATGCAAAGATCCTAAAGTTATTAATTAGTGGTTTAGTCTAATTTAGAATACTATAGCAAAATATGGTATTACTAAGCAGGATATCTATAATTTTGATAAAACTAGCTTTTAGATAGGTGTTATATATATAGTAAAGGTTATTATAGCATCCTATTATTAAAGTAGCTGTGTATAAGCTATCCAGCCTGGGAATTATAAATAAGTTACTACTATTAAATCTATTAATACTTCTAGATAGTCTCTCCCCTTTATAATTATCTTCTCTAGCAAGGTCCACTAATCTCAGTGGTATTAAGATATTAACCTAGATTAGCTAATTAGTCTAAGTAATAATAGATGGACTAATAATAAGCTTAGATTATTCTAGCTAGAAAAGGTCTTTTAAAAGTATACTATAGTATATATATAAGGGAGATATTAGCTTTTAATTCTTAATAGCTATACTAGCTATAAATCTATAGAGTTTAATTTTTTCTATAAGGATTACTAAATTATCCCTCTTTATATGCCTTCTTATTTATCTAATAAACTATAACCTCTTAATATTAGTTACTTTATACCCCTAAAGGAAGTATATAGTACAGAGGTGATAAGAAGTATCTAAAATAGCATTTATTATATTAATAAGGAAAACTTTCTTAATCTTTATAAAGAATTATAAAAGGCCTTATTATTAAAGAATATCTATAGTAGATTTAAAGCTTCTAGTTTAGTTTCTTTAAATCTATAAAGGGTGCTAGATAAGCTTACTATTAAGAATATCACCCTTTTAATAACTATAAATAGGCCTAGACCTATAGAGGGTGAATAGATTATAAAGACCTCTTATACTACTACTAAGGTGCAAAAGCAGATGCAGCATATAAAGTAACTTATCTAATATAACTCTAAAAGTCCTCTAAATAAAGCACTTCATTAGCTTATAAAAGTAGCTAAATCTACCATGCATAAAGTTATTCTATTATAACACTAGATGGCAGAGCTTCACATAGTAAATAAAAAGTAAAAGTAAAAGCACACTGCCCCTAGATTATATATTACTACTAGAGGGGTTCTAACAGGGGCTAAAGACTAGCAGCTTACTTAAGAAGCTATATAGATAATAGTAGGGGAACCAGTTCCTAAAAAGTATACACCACTGTAATGTAGTAATTACTATTAAAATGGTTATATTAGAATAAGCTGCCCTGCTAGGCCTAGGTAATGCTATTAGTTTTTCATTTATTTAAATGAATATAGAGTAGTAGTTAGATATGTTATGGTTTCTTACTGCAGTGGAAATTGTGTGCTGCTTAGTTGGGTATGCTGCTCAGTTGTGGATTATGTTATTAGACTAAGCTTACTAAAGCCCTAAGATAGTTAGTTTTCTAGAATTTCTATCTATACTTAGTCTTATACTAGAAAGGCTCTATAAGGAAGTAGTAATTTAATATTTTATTATTATTTAGTTAAAATATTAGAGTATATAGAAATTCTCTATATTTATTAATAATATCTATAGCTAACTAATAAAATTACTATTTAATTATATCTATAAAGATTTCCTCTATACCTATATTTTATTAATTATTTAAAGTCAAGCTACTATATTTACTAATCTACTAGAATTACTAGAAATATATATCTCTTACTTAGCTACTATTAAAAATAGAATCCTAGTATAATAAAGCACCCTATAGAAATAATATACTAGAATCTTATCTAAAATTAATAACTAGTAGAATTCTAGAATATATAATAACTAATCTAGCTATATAAAAGACTATAGATCTAGAAATAATAAAAATTTTAATAATAATTATTAATTAGAATTTAGGAAGTAAAAATATTCTTATTTTTTTTATAAAGAATATTCTAGAGTATATTATAATAAATATAAAGAATATAATTATTAACTAAAGTATTATACTAGTCTATAGATTCCTTAATATTTAAAAAACCAAGTTATAATATACTATATACTATAGTAATATTAGATATTAAAAAAATCTAATAATAATAAATTACTAGCCTTCCTTATCTATATTCTTATTAAAGGAAGCTACTACTAATTTTAAATATTAATTAATAGTAGAGTAGAATAAATATTTATTAACTAATATATATAAAGGAATTCCTATCTAATATAAATTATCTATCTTAATTAATAAAAGCTATTAATAGCTATAGTATAACCTTATATAGCTAGAGACCTAGAAGTTAAAATTTCTAACTATATAAGAAATATCTAGATCTACTAACTAGCTATAGAAGTAGTTAATATAATTATAGCCTTATTTTAGATATAGACTAGCTAGAGGCTATTAATCTAGATAAATCTTATATAGTATTATTATATAGGGTTATATAATAAGAAAAATAAGCCTAATATTAAGCTTATATTAACTACTATAGCTATAGAAGAACTATAGGTCTATATACTCTGGTATATTAAGTAAATAATGTTAGTAAGCTCCACTGGAAATCACTACTTTATTAGGTAAAGTTAAGTTTCTAGTCTATATATACACCCTATTAAATATACATACACACACAATAATATCTTAAAATTTAGTATAACTACTACCTACCTTAATAACTGCATGGCACCTTTTAGGCATAGATTTTAGTAGATCTTATAGAAAATTAGATAGAATAGCATCCTAGGCCTCTCTAAGGGCTATCCTAAGCTTAGATAGAGTTATATATTTAGGGAAATTTACCTAAAGATAATTCTTTATCTAATTCTATACTATCTTAATAAGATTAAGATTAGGTAAGAAGGGGGGCTATCTAATTATATAAACTTTATTCCTCTTAAGCTTCTAGATAGTAGATTAAGCACTATAGCCTGGAGCACCATCCTATACTAGCTAAAGATATAGATAATAATGGATATACTCTATTATAAGAGGCACTATATATTAAATATAGCTTTAAGTATTAATTATTCCCTATTCCTTCTCCTAGAATACTATAGGGCCTTTTATAGTTCTATAAAATAAGTCCTAAAATATCTATCCTATCTTATATAGGCACTATTTAATAATATAGTCTTTATGGAAGACCTTATCCTTATAGTAAGTAATCTATATATATATATATATAGTAACCTAGATTTACCTAGGTTTTATTAGTCTATAGTATAGCTTCTTATTAACTAGGAGACTAGTTAAGGTGCTCTTATACCTAGAGGAGTTATTTCTACTTATTCTTAGAAGATAGTAGTAGTTTTCTTTAAGTAATATATCTTTAATAGCCTCTAGAAAGTAAGGCTAATTAGATTACCTATTAAGAATAGTCTAGGTTAAAATATAAGAGTAATTCTCTATAAGTAAGGTATCTTACATACCTTAATAAGGTAATAAACCCTATAAGATAGTCTATCTCCTTATCTTTTATTACTAACGGCCAACTAGACCTTTTAGAAGGGGTAGGGTGACTAGCCTAGCAGGCTAGCTAGACCTAATATATAGAAATACCTAAGTTTTTTATAATATCTTTATATTTTATATTTAGTGAGTGTAGAGTTAGGATTTATAGGCACTTATCTCTAGTTAGTTAAAAATAAGTAGGTGTAGAAGGAGTCATATTACTATATAGATATTTAGTAAATATTAATTTATCTATATCTTAGACTCTAAGAACTTTATCTTTAGTGAAAAAAGTAATTTAAAGCTATTTAAACCCTTTTTTATTATATTAATGTAGATTTAATATAGTTTCCTCTTATAAATTACTATACTACCTGCCTGCCTGCCTGCCTCTCTGCCTTATATTTAAAATTACTAAAATATATGCCTAAGATGCTTTATTTAATTAATATATATATTTAAGCTTTAACTATGGCCTCTCTTAGTATTAATATTAAGATAATTACTGTAAACCTTAGCTTATTATATTAGATTATCTAATACTAGGTTAAAAACGCTATGGATTAAGGCTATAATCTAGCTATTAATCTATATATTTACCTAGAATATATAAAAGATGGTAAGCATTTAGGCTACCTAAAGGAGATTACTAAAGCTATTAAAGAAGGTATTCTTAATTTTATTTATAAAGATTAAAATAGATATAAGAAATTATCTAAAATTCTAATATATAAAGCTAGTATCTTTTATTCTTCTATTTTATATATTCTTAAGTGATGTAGCTTAAAAGTAGTTAAATATATAACTAAATCAGGCCTTATTAATAAGATAAAGTAGAAATAATTATAATTTTATCTTACCTATTAAGACTAGACCCTTAAGACTAGAAGAATATAATATAGACTAATAAAATATCTATTTCTCTTGGATATTAGTGTGGAGCAGTTTATATTTAGTATATAAAAAATAAGAGAAATAATCCTATAGTTATATACTAGTATTAGAAGTGGACTTCTAATTTTATAGTTTAGAAGGTATTTCTTTGTAATAAGAAAGGTCCTCTTTATATCTAGGCTCTAGAAATAGCTTAAGATAAGAGGCTTATCAAGTAGGAGATTCTTCTTCTTAATTAGAAGCTTAAGCCTATCTAAAAGGCTAAATAGGAGCTTAATATTAGTATAGTATATCTAAAGCTTTAGAATGGAAGAGTACCTAGCTATATATCTATCTAAAAATAGAATAAGAAGAATAAGCTACTCTATAATTCTAAAGGAGGGGTTAACTAGTATAAATACTATAAGATAAGTATTCTCTTTCTCTATAGTTTTTACTAAGAATTTAAGAATTAATAGCTTCTTTTACTATCTTTAGAAAGTTCTTATTCCTAAGCTAATTCCCTTTACTTAAGAATATATAATTAAATAACTAAATATAATTATCCTTAAAGATGGTGCTCTAGCTTACTATTACTAATCCTAGTAGACTAACTTATATATAATATTAAGGGGGTCTAGAAGATTATAAAATAGCTAGGGAACTTACTAGATCTTAATGCTATTAAGCTAGCCTAATTATAGCTTAAATAGTATATAACTTCTCAAGGTGCCCCCTATGATAAGAAGATAGGGAAGGAGGTATAGATAAAGGTATAAAATAATCTTCTATAGGTGCATATTTAGTAGTGGATTGAGCATCTTATATACTATATTTAGGAGGTTATTGATCTAGAAGGTGGTAATAAATATTAGGAAGGCTAAATAGGTAAGGATAATTATGATTAGAAGAGCTATTAAGTAAAGGGCACTATCTCTTATAAGTAAGATATTAGAGATCTAGCCTAGGAAGATATTCTTTAGCTATCTAAATAGCTTTAATATTTGATTCTTAGGAGTTAAAATTAATTAAGTAAGCTGCTATATAAATTACTATATCAAGGTGCTTAGTATTATTACCCTGCCAAGTTTACTAGCAGCAAAATAGTTCTACACCACACCTCCATAGTATTATTTTATATAGTAGCTATATCTATAGAGATAGAAAAATCTATAAAGCTAAGAGCTACTATAAATATATTTAAGAAGATACTACCTTTAAAATATATAAAATTTATAAATATCTTTAGTAAAGAATAAGCTAATATACTACTAGAAAATATTATATATAATAATATAATAGATCTTAAAGAAGGTATTTAGCTATCTTATAAGCTCTATATTTATTATTAAAGGAAAAACTTTATATCCTTTAAAATTATATTAAAGAATATCTATAAAAAGAATAAATAAAATTATTTAAAAGCTCTATAGATATTCTATACTATAGAAATTAATTATCTAGTTATAAGATAATAAATAATAGCACCTAGTA